>NC_074670.1:16636815-16641815 GCF_029448725.1 Salvelinus fontinalis | reverse complement strand
CAGGATAAACTCAAAGCACATTAACACAATTACATCCGGCCGCGATTGGGAGTCCCGTAGGGCGGTGCACAATTGGCCCAGCGTCGTTCGGGTTTGGCCGGGTAGGCCGTCATTGTAAATAAGAATTTGTTCTTAACTGACTTAAATAAAAAATAAAGAGGAAATTTGCAGTTGTAACAATAACAAAACATAATCCCAACCACTGTTTCTGTGAAAATCTGAGGGCTGGAGAAATGTAACCCCTCTCTAATTCATAGACATAGCTATGGATGCAAGGACTGATCATTCAAGCATCCATGATATCAACATTATAGTTTTATCCATGTTATGAGGCTATACAGTGTTTGTCTACATTTACTTTGTTTACAAACCTTGGGTTAAAAGAAGCTTATGTTTTTGGTTCTGATGGGTTACTACAGTTCAACTAAGGTCAGTTGGCATTTTTAAGTTATATTCTTCAAGAATGAATGAGTACATATCATGTCAAAAAATGTAAGTAGCAACTGCAGATTTCCCCTTTAACAAAATACAAATTTGGAATATTGCTCAACACACACTCGGGCTCCCGAGTGGCACAGCAGTCTAAGGCACTGCATCTCAGTACTTGGGGCGTCATCACAACTGGCCATGATTGTGAGTCCCATAGGGCAGCGGACAATTGGCCCAGCGTCATTCAGGTTTGGCCGGTGTAGGCTGTCCTTGTAAATAAGAATTTGTTCTCAACTGACTTGCCTAAAAAATAAAAAAATACATTCTGAACACATTTGACCACACCCCTTCATTTATCTTGGTCCTCAAATGTTTCTTAATTAAACTGACTACGCACACTGACACCACACGTTCTCAACCAACACCCAACTTCAGGTACAATTATAGAGGTCTGTGAGGTGCTTTCATAGGCTACACATGTTCCTGCATGCAAAACAATCAATATCAATGGTCAGTTTGACACTATGTTACAGTATAAAGCTTATTTACAAGTGTGATAAATAGCGCTACATTCCCATCCAGACCATGAAATAGGTTAGATTTTAGATCAAATTGAAACTATTTTATGCATAATGACTGTGTAGCCTCGCCCAGTTCATAAATATTAAATAATGGGAGCGTGCAAAGGGGTGCGGTCTTTCCTGTAGTCGGGAACGGAACCGGAAGTTCCGCCATCTCCTTGTACCATTCGAGCTACAACAGGGTCAGTATAGACATAATTTAGATGTTAATTATGGAATATTGTCAACAGTTATTAAATATTATAAGTAATATTGACGCAGTAAACGTTCCATAATTATCGGTTTTATGTTAAGGATGGTGGTATCACTAGATCAGATCATAAATACCACTCCTATTCTGTTGCCACTTGAACTGTTAGCAACAGCGTTCAACGTTATCTCATCTGTTTGTACCATCGGCTACTTCAGCTTCCTAGCTAGGTAAATAGCAATGATTAATTCAGTGTCGTGACAGGAATACCTATATTTAGTTAGTCGGGTTTCTCTTTCACGCTTTCCCCTTAACCCCCAACACAATTGTAAAACGTTCAAATTGATCGCGACTGAGAAAGCCAAGGAGAAGGGGAGTTAACGGTAAGTAGCTAACGTTTTCCAGCTGATAGCTGGGAGGGTGGTACCAGATAGCTAACGTTAGCCAGCCAATAGCTAACTATCTAATTAGTTAGTGACCCCTTTTATCTGGTTTGGATAGCCTTCTATGTTTGCCAACCAAGTTCGTTACACTTCCCATGTTGTTCTTTGGCAGTAGTAGTTTCAAGTATTTCCTGTTGTAATGTTTGCGTTGGTGTTGAATCGCTATGTAGACTGTTGTGAGAGATGATAACTGATTAGCATGCTAACTGAGTGGGGGTCTCTGGCTAAGGAGGGTGTGTGACTGTATTAGCGACTATCAAGTGGGAACGAGCGTAGAGGCCACAGTGTCTCTGACATTGTCATGATCGTTACAGTCTACATCGTTACCCCGCCCTATTTTTTTCTGGCGTTAGCACAAATATGGGCTAGTAGCGCAATAACTTTGGCCTGCTAGCTAACGTTAGTTCAATAGTTTGTTAGCTAGCTTATATTAGACTCAGCCAACTAGCTAAGTTTGTCTGGCTTCAGCTAACTAGTTGCATGTGTATTGCATGTTGGGATTTCATTGCCAATAATGCATCTGCCGTTGAATGCATATTGTATGTCTAGTGTCAGAGTGAAACCAAGCAAGTTCTTATACTTATTCCACTGTATGCTGTCCTGAATATTTAAATGGCATTAGCTAAGCTCCTTATCAACAGTTGAACTTGACAGTACAATAACATAGCTACATACAACACCCGGACGTCTCCTGTCTTGTAGCATGTAGCTTTGTTATTGTACCGTCAAGTTCAACTGTTGATAAGGAGTTTAGCTAATGCAGTGCTCCACATTATGATGTGTAGGGTTGAGGTCATTGCCATATAAATTCAGCACAGGATATGTCTGTTTCAAGAAAAGAAGATCGCTTTTTTTCTGAGTATTTTTCAGATCAATTCCTCAATTTACATAGAATTGGCCTGACCCCTGTTGAATTGTGAGAGATTTGGGCTAAGCTTGTCCCTTATCTACATTTGGTCTTGGTAGATGCCTTGTGTGAACTTTGGAACGTTGCTCCAGTAATCTCTAAACTGACTTCAGGAATGGTTATCTCTCTGTGTTATGCAACCTAGTCTCCTATTAGTACTGTACAACCTGTCGTCTTCCACTCCTTATTAGTCTGCTCGGCCACACTGTGCTAGGGGTATTCGGCAGCACTGGAACAATTCTGTCAGAGAAGACAGTCTAATCATATAGGAATATGTTGTACATACATATTAGATGAGTTTGTTAGTCACATACACAGGCTCGCAGATGTATTTGCAGGGCACAGTGAAATTCTTAAGCTCCGAGCTCCAACGGTGCAGGTCAAAAAGAGAAGTGAATGAAACCCACTAGGATTATTCATGCCACAGCATTGTTAAACAGTCCTGAGTAATAACAGTTCCATGGCGTCAAAATAGTGACACTGTTCAAGCCTGCATGCCATGGCCTTGCTCATCTGACACCATTAACTGGGTCAGATGGTGAAAGTGAATGAAACTGAAACACTGCCTAATTCCAATTAATTATCCTAGCCTACGTTGTGTTTGGGGTGAGGAGAAGCTCAGGGTTTTCTCTTTGGGGCCTTCAACACGTACCGGTAAGATTAGTGTTGTCATCTCTCACTCCACAGATTGTTTTTATCACCCCAAATCTGCGGTTTTGGGACTCAATGTCTCTGTGAGGAGAGACAGACAGGCTGAGACAGAGCACTCTGTAAACGACTGGAGCTGGAAAGAGAGAAACCAAGTGAGAGAACACTATTCCTTTGTAACAGGTGTGTGTGTGTGTGTGTGTGTGTGTGTGTGTGTGTGTGTGTGTGTGTGTGTGTGTGTGTGTGTGTGTGTGTGTGTGTGTGTGTGTGTGTGTGCTGCCTCTCTGTTGACATAAAGGAGCACTATGTCCACTAAATTTGATTGCTGGTTTCTTTTTTTTCTTTCACGCAATGTCTGCCTATTCATCTTGTCTCTCGATGTCTCTCTCTCTCTCGATGTCTCTCTCTCTCTCGATGTCTCTCTCTCTCTCGATGTCTCTCTCTCTCTCGATGTCTCTCTCTCTCTCGATGTCTCTCTCTCTCTCGATGTCTCTCTCTCTCTCGATGTCTCTCTCTCTCTCTCGATGTCTCTCTCTCTCTCTCGATGTCTCTCTCTCTCTCTCGATGTCTCTCTCTCTCTCTCGATGTCTCTCTCTCTCTCTCTCTCTCTCGATGTCTCTCTCTCTCTCTCTCTCTCTCGATGTCTCTCTCTCTCTCTCGATGTCTCTCTCTCTCTCTCGATGTCTCTCGATCTCTCTCTCGATGTCTCTCGATCTCTCTCTCGATGTCTCTCGATCTCTCTCTCGATGTCTCTCGATGTCTCTCTCTCGATGTCTCTCGATGTCTCTCTCTCTCTCTCTCTCGATGTCTCTCTCTCTCTCTCTCTCGATGTCTCTCTCTCTCTCTCGATGTCTCTCTCTCTCTCTCGATGTCTCTCTCTCTCTCTCGATGTCTCTCTCTCTCTCTCGATGTCTCTCTCTCTCTCTCGATGTCTCTCTCTCTCTCTCTCTCTCTCTCGATGTCTCTCTCTCTCTCTCTCTCTCTCGATGTCTCTCTCTCTCTCTCGATGTCTCTCAAATTCAAATTCAAATTCAAGCTGCTTTATTGGCATGAAAAACATTGTGTCAATATTGCCAAGGCAACAATGTATACAATATACATTGTAATACAATTAAAACAATGACAAATAATAATATAGAATGGCAGTAAATAATAATACAAAATTAAATATAAAAAATAGTAACAATAAAATGGTAACAGTCAATAGTCGAATGTAATGTATGGTGTAATGCACCACTACCACCACCACTATCATTAAACTGCTATCATTACCATTACCACCCATACCATTACTATTTGGAATGATAAACAACAATAATAATACTAATAACAATAACAGTAATAACAATAAAAGTCATAATAAGTAAGTTACTGCTTACTATGCAGATGTTATTATTCAGTGTCCCTCAGGCTATGGCAGGCAAATACATATTTGGCTGCAAGAGGAGCCATTGCTCCTTCGCCCATGAGTATTTTTAGTTTTTCCTCTGGGTTTAATAAGTTAAAATTTGGAATAAATGTTGTCATTTCTGTGAATAATGAATCTCTTGGTGAGGAATATTTATCACAGTAAAGGAGAAAGTGCATCTCTGTTTCTACCTCCCCTGTCGTGCAGTGACCACATACACGCTCCTCTTTGGGTAGCCATGTCTTTTTATGTCTGCCGGTTTCTATTGCCAATCGGTGGTCACTCAGCCTCTACTTGGTAAGGATCTGTCTCTGCTTCGAATCTCTGACAGAGTAGAGATATTCAGCCAATTCATATTCTCTGTTTAGGGTCAGATAGCAATTTAGTCGGCTTT